>NC_051161.1:89475791-89503291 GCF_013339745.2 Dermacentor silvarum
TATTCCTACAGGAAAATAAAGTCAGATCCGATGAAATATAGTGACCTGCAATTTTATTCTTACAATCTTAAAGTATTTTTTTACTTACTGCTGCTTTATTCTCGCTCAAATTTAGCAGTAGTATCGCATTTCTTGGTCCGCGTCATGCAGAAAGACTCATTGAAGCCGTTGCTTGCCTCGTTCACCCAGAGAAATCAACAACCAGCTTTGCGTTTGACCCTCGCCATTGCAGAAGCGAGCTACAGTGTCACGGAGCAGCTTCTCCTCATGTGTATGACTAAAAGAACGAATAAACCGACAAACTAACAGAACCAACTGCTTTATGGTTTGATGCGGACGATGAAATGCAAACTGGTTGGGAAAATTGAGCGAGAGCATTATATAGAGGTAATCTATGTGGGTGATATGCAAAAACGGTCGTGTAGGGTGATTTAGAGAGAGAGAGAGAATAAAACTTTGTTGAGAAAAGGAAAAAAAAAGAAGGAAAATGTGGGTGGAGCCCCTAGTCTAGGGCCCCACTAGGTTGAGTGCTCGCTGGGCTTGGTCCATAAGAGCCAGCTGGCTATCCTGTTCCTTGTCCGCAAACCATGCCTCCCACTTAAGCCGATTTAGGTGCACGTTAACTAATCGCAGGTGGTCATCAAGTTTGTATGACAACGAGGCTGCATACCCATTTTGAAATGCCAGCAGACCTTTAACGGGTTAAATACCCAGAGTGTCCAGTAGTCGGCTCTCGTTACGACAGGCCGACGCATGCGAGGTCAGGGCCTCAGCAAGCAAAGCGGGAAAGCGCGTGCGAACCGTCACTGCTCGCATGGCTGCACACACGCGATAAGATAAAAACGGCGAGAAAAGTCGTTCCTGGAAACGTTGCACTGAAGATTTCTCCTTGGCGGCGATGGGCGATAACGGTCCTCTTGTGGAACCCCACGCGAGGCGGCGTCGGTTCGCCGCAAGGCGCGGCTCCGTTTGCGCCGCGAAGGTAGTTGGCTTACGGTGCTTCAGTAAGATGCTCACTTGGGTTAGTTATACTACGTTTCATACTTAGCACGCAACGACGCTGAAGGTGTGCTCAAGTAGCGTGTTTCTGGAACTTGTGATCAATCCGCACGTTTCGTATAGCGAACTTGCGTTTAGTCTGTGACGTCTGTTTCGGAACAGCTTCTTCGTATACTATATTCACTGTAAACCGAATTGCACCCCTTACGGTTCCTTATGGATGTAAATCAGTCTATAAGTCACACTCCTACACACGTAAGGGTCTAAGGGTGCGAGTTATAGACAGAAAACACCCTTAAAGGTGCAAATTTGTTTATATATAGAGTGTAAGCACAGCGGATGAAAGTGATGTTGTGTCACATCATGTATCGCTTGAGTATGCTGGTTCCAATTTTAACCTTAACCAAGCTAATTTAATTATCATGCTAGAATCACTCCAAAGCTGTTCCTCCAGATTTATTCTCTCTAACTACTCCTACCATACCATACCAGTGCTACCGCTCTCAAAACACAACTTCATCTTCCTGCACTCGCCTCTCGTCGTACGATATACAGATAGCACGCCTCTGCCTTTTTCACAAGTTATTCTATTCTCATCACCAAACAACGATTTCATTCGACCTGCGCATCGCGTATCACGCAGCAGCCATCACAATTAACGCCTTTTATCCTCCACGAGCCAGCACCAGGACACACCAAAAACCTTTTTTCTTACGCACTGCCCAAGACTAGAACGACCTTCCTGTCGGCATAGCTTCGAGAAAGGATCACATCCAATTCAAGTCCGCCATCGAAGAACATCTTGTCATGTAACCCACTTCTGCTGTACTCATGCCCACCCCTCATGTAATGCGTCACATCGAGGCCTTTGAGGTGCAATAAATAATAAATAAATAAATAAATAAATAAATAATAAATAAATAAATAAATAAATAAATAAATAAATATGAAAAAATAGCTCACGTTATACCTGTTTCTGGTATGCGACACGCTAGAGAGAGAGAGAGAGCAAGGAGAGGAAAGGCAGGGATGTAAACCAGAAGAGCGTCCGGTTTGCTACCCTGCACTAGGGGTAAGGGAAAGGGGGAATCGAAAGAGAAAAATTGGGAGAGAATGAGTACTGAGTACACGTGGGACGATGTACAGGGACACTATAGGCGGTCTCTTAAACCGGTGCACTTCAAATACTGTACTAATGCACGCATCGCTTTTTGTGCCAGTGACGGGTGTAGCCACGGTCCGAGTATCTTTGACTCAGAGAACGGTCTCGAGTCCAGCCGGTTTAATGAATGAATAAACGAACAATGACAATGACAATGACAATGACTTTATTTCCAACAAACATTGTTGGGGGTCCTCCAGGCGAAAAGCTGTGACATACAGCTTGAATGTGCCTGAAGGCCCTCACATGGCAGCAGTAAGTCCCCTATCGGCATACGTACAACATATCAACACTCATTTGTTAGGATGAACAATTACAATGTAGCAGAAAAAAAGGAACATGTAAAGCAACATTCATCTTTTCAGACAGTTATATAGCTTTTATAATAAAAAAAATGAATTACGCTAAGTGAACAACAAAGCTAAGACGCATTTTGTATTATACATCCGAAATAATGTCTATCAAACTTAAAAAACAAGCACAACAATCAATATGTCTAGGATGCACCACATTATGATACATTGGATTATGAAACACAGCGCAAAATACAGTAAAGAATGTAAAAAAGAAATCACTTTTTGCTTTGTTTATTGTTTGTTCAGTCCAGTTTACAAAAATATGCTCTAATTTGTTTTCTAGTCAAGGTACTTACGATAACATTTTCTTTCCCTAATTTGTTTAACAGTGCAGGTAGGGTGTGTCTTAGTGACTGCAGGAGATAATTTGTGCGCCTGTATGGTACTAACCACCTGTCTTGGCTGCGGGTACGCGCGTCACTTTCTTCGCGTTCAAGTCGTGATGTTTTATCACGACTTGAAACAACTTTATTTGTCAGGATTAAAACCCTGCAGGATCTGTGGGGGTGGGAGGCGACAGAGACATCTACTCGTGGTGGAGCCCCATCAACTCCACGGCCCAGCACAGGACGTCGTCCTGCAGACCAGGCTGGGAGCTGCCTAGGGCAGGCCCCTCCCCCCCCCCCCCCCCCCCCCCACACACACACACACAGCTCCACACTCTTAAGGCGGGGGGGGGGGGGAGGGGGGTGGTCGGGGCATTCTAGAAGTATGTGGTTATAGTTAGCATAATGGGCTGTGCAACGATAGCAGCCGGGATCGAGAAATTGGTCGGGGTATAGTTTATTTAGGAGTGACGGAGTAGTGATGGCGTGTGTCTGCAGTTGTCTCCATAAGATTTCCAATTCCCTCGAGTGGGGAGGAGCGAGAGGGGGTAAAGTGCGTCGAGATGACGTGTAGTGTTGGCAGATGTCGTGATATGTAATGAGTCTATCACGCGAGGCGCCGGCCTCAGCCTCCCCTTGTGTTGTCCGTGTCCGGTTCCTGAAACCTCGGGCACAGGCATGGGCGGCTTCGTTGCCTGGCAGGCCCTCGTGAGCAGGAGCCCAAATGAGTGTAACTTCTGATTGAACTACTGACTTGCGTGCGATGATTCCAGCCAGTCTGCCGATACACCCGGCTCCATAGTTGTACACGGCTGATTTAGAATCGCTGATGAGAGTGGCGGCTGAGGGGATAGTGAGAGCCAGCGCTATGGCTGCCTCTTCTGCCTCCTCTGAGAAAGGGTTGCATATAGAGGCCGCAGCCACCAGCTGGCCTTGTGGAGTTACTGCCGTGATAGCGAATTTATGGGGGTTTGAGGGGTATTCTGCGGCGTCTACGTATAGCGTGCCGGGTAGTTTATCGTAGTGGAGGTGCAACGCTCGCACATGAGCTACTCTCCGGATGTGGTTATATTGTGGGTGCATGTTCCGGGGAAGCGGTGGTACATACAATTTGATTCGGAGCTCACTCCGCAGAGGAATTTTGCGTGTAGATTGGAAGGGAGGGTTAATATCAAAGCTGTCAAGTATGCATCTTCCGGTAGTGGATTTTGCGAGTCTGTAATACTATGCATTGAGGTGGGCTTCAATTGACTCTGATACTGTGTTATGTGCCCCAGTGGCAAGAAATCGTTCCGTAGATGTTCTCATGGGTAACCCTAGGGCAAATTTGTGAACCTTGCAGATAGTCTATTGATTTCTTCCTCCTCCCGTTTAGTGAGAGTGAGGTAGGGCACAGTATATGTTATATGAGCGATTACGAAAGCTTGAACGAGTTGGAGTAGTTCTCTTTCTCGCAGGCCCCCTCCCTTGTTTGATACTGTGCCAATTAGTCTAATTGTCTGATCAACAGATTGCCTGAGCCTCTGAATTATAGTTGTGTTTTGCCTATTTTTCTGTATGGTGAGACCTAAGATCCGAATGTTGTCAACGATAGGAATGGGAGTGCCATCTAGGGTGGTATGAATTCGAGTCATATGTTTTTCGGCTCGTTTGTGTGAGGGGAGAAGCAGGAGCTCTGATTTGGTTGGAGCGCACGTCAGGTTGAGCTGCCGCGCGCATTCGTTGATCCGGTTTGTGGCTTTCTGCAAGAGTTCCTGCAGCTCCGCGTCCGAACCGCCGCCCCTGGTGCATATGGTGATGTCGGCCGCATAGAGGGCAAATGATATCTCTGGGATTGCCTGAAGTTCGCGCGCGATGTTTAACACCGCGACGTTAAAGAGGAAGGGGGATAGCACTGAACCTTGGGGCGTTCCAAAGATGCCCAGGTTGAATTCCGAAGGATGTTCTGTACCCATGTGAATCGTGGCTGTTCTATCTTTAGGAAAGTTGGAGATATAATTATAAGTACGCTCTTCAATGTCTAGTCCATTAAGTTCTTCAATATGGCTGCATGGCTAACGTTATTGAAGGCCCCACGAAGGTCAAGTGCGTTTAAAGTTGTCCTGAGAGAGAGAGAGGCGTTGCACGTCGTAGCGAGACAGGTACACAATAGGTGCTCGATGGTTTCCTCGCACACACAGGAGTCGCACATCGGGCTTTCGGCCATTCCCATACGATAAGAGTAAGCGTGCGTGAACGCCACTCCCAGCCACAAGCGGCACAGCAAGGTTGTTTCGCCGCGGGAAAGGCTAGATGGCAGTTGTAGACGTAGCAAGGGGTCCAACTTATACAATCGGCAATTGAAGGCACTTGAACGCCATAAAGCTTGTGACTTTTTGCGTGCAAGCAGACGAAGTTCCCTGGCAGTGTCCGTCCTCGCCAAAAGTATTGTACGCGTCTGGGTGTCTGGGTGGGCAAATCGGGCAGCCCTGTCAGCAATGTCGTTGCCGATGATGCCACAGTGAGCAGGAATCAACTTGAAGACTATATGCTGTGCCCTGTTTCCAGAGCATGGTGATGTACTTCCCTGATGTCGGATATCATCTGCTCGTAAGTTCTGTGATGTAAGGCTGACTTGATACTGCGAAGGGCTGCCCACTCACAGAATATGACCCATTTCTGTGTCGGCTCTTCGGTGACGTAGGTCACAGCTGCATGTACGGAGGGCTGCAAGTTCTACCGACGTAGATGTAGTCATATGTGATAATTTGAATTTAACTGCTATTTGCTTGACTGGAACGACGAATTCGGCAGTTGAGCTGGTAGGTGAGGTCGAACCGTCGGTATATATATGTATGTAGTCATGATATGTCTGGTGCACTAATAGGAGCGTCAGTTGCTTCAGAGGCAGCGATGGATGTTTGGCCTTCTTGGTGATTCCGGGAATAGTAGTCGTGATGGCGAACGCAGGCGCTGATTTGCCGAGGCTGTCCAAGGAGTGCGGTAGCGCCAACATGCCATTCCTCTCGTTCTGTAGTGAATAGTTGTCTATGCCCGACGTCTTTTGTGTAATAACTTCTTCGTAGTGGCACCTGTAACGTATATACAAATATCAGGCCCCCCAAGCCACACGTGGTTTTCAGACGTAGCTTACTTAAGCACGGCATTAAATTCACAAATGTATCGACCAAGCTTGTAGTCCAAATGCGGCGAAAGTGCGCATTAATTATCAATGCATAACTAGTGGTTATGCTGATTGAACTAGCACTTATGCAAGACCAAGTAACCTAACTGTTCGTCCTCCTTGGGCATTGACTCAGCGGAGCATGTTTGCCAGAAGTCAGAAGCCGTAACTCATAGAAACCTCAGAACGAAGGACGTGCGACGCTTGCCAGATAGCAGAAGACCTGGAAACTGAGGTGTGACGTCATGCTAGTGAGTTGAACTCCTGTAAAGATTAGACATTTGTAGCCTAGTGCTTACTTGTCAACGTAGGCGCAGACTAGAATAAATGTTAGACACGGTCGTCAGCGCTGTTGGCGACATCGCAACGTACTCTAACGTTGCGTTTAACCAAAACGTGCGCGACACACCGCAGTGACCGACTGTGTCCCACTGATTTCCAGGCGTAAACCTGTAGACATCAGAAAGATCGCCGCAAGGCTATGTTGTGGCTTCTTTTTAAAATTTTTCCTTCTTTTTTCTTTCTTGTTAATTTCTTATAATTTCTTTTTATTTAATTATTTTTTTGTTGTTGAAGGCAATTCGCGCTCTGGACGAATGCTTTTAGGTACAGCGTTAAAAGGTGTAACCACCATATCAGTCGTTCCCGTGGATGTGTTCTACTACAGTTAAACCTCTATTTAATGAAACCAATGGGACTCAACAATTATCTCATTAAATCGAGAACTCCGTTGCATCGGCAACAGTGGGAACGCTCATGCAAGTAACATTTAACCCTTTAAGGCCCAGTGATTCCAAATGGAATCATCAATTTTGTAGCTCAGTGGGCAACCCCGGGTTAAAAGAAAAAGTTTGTTCTTACGCTACAACTCGTATTTAGCCCTTGCTCTGCATATGCTGGCAAGCTGGTAGACTTAAGGAAGTGCTGTCACCTCTGAACGAAAAAAATAAAAGAATCGCTTGCACTGTTCCTGCCATTAGCTGAGATCCCCTCTTCTTTTCACCGTGCAGAGGTACGACAATTATTTTATTTTTGCCTCGAACATTTCGATTTGAACTATCAGGTGCTATGCGATCCCTTCGCAGTAAATTTATTCGGCAAAGAGTATTTGCTGGTACCGGAGATCTTTGCGAATCTTGATGATTCCAAATGGAATCATTGGGACGTAGCGGCCCCGACTACTCACGCGATACATTTTCGATTGACGTTACCTCACTGACTAAATCGCGTGTTTGTTCGCGCTTAAACGGCGTTTGCATGCCGTACTTGGCCATGTTTTGGGCGCGTGTTACCTGATGGATCATTATCACGTCAGGAGCCTGTATTATTGGTGGAGCCTTGCTCAGCTTTTTGTGATTTTATGCTGTTGATATGAGCTTATGCCGTGTAGATAAACTTTTTGGGGGGAAATCCCTGCGTAATACGAAAACAATTTCTTTCGGAACAGATGGCGACTAATCAGTGCATGCGAGTTTTATTGGAAGAAGAAAGAAGTCGCGAAGCTTGTGCTGAATCCCTCGAGGTGACATTGATTCGTCCGATGAAAAAGAAGTCATTGCGCAAAATATAAAAAATAAAGAATGTGCTCTTACTCCCGCATTCGGTGCAAGAAGTGTGGCACACTCCTCTGCCTCAGCAAACAAAAAAAAAAATGCTTCAAAGAATTTCATATAAAATAGACTTTTCACGTATTGCTTGGAACGACGCATTTCAAGTCCACCAAGTCCCACTGATTCCAATTGGAATCATTTAATAATTTTTGATTGAAAAGTGTGAGCACATTTTTTTATTTTTTTAACTACCACGATCATGCACATCTGAAATTGTAAAGACCAATTTTTTACAATGATCAGAAATAATTTGGGCCTGAAAGGGTTAAGAGCAAAAATAACGTTTGCTTTTATTTGCCTTTACGCTTGTGGTAGTAAGAGAGCTAATTCAGCATGTTTTGTGTTCCTTCATGGAAAGCCTTGTTAACATGTCAATGGCGTCCGTGACATGATATTAAACCCGGCCAATGCTTATTTTACCATATATTACCCATCTTTCCCACAAACGCTCTTTTAAATCGGGCGGGACATTGAAGTCACTGTGTTGCTTCGAGGTTTTCAACGAATTAGGCTCTATAAAATTGTGTTATATAAGCACCTCGTTATAAAAAAAATTGTACCTTGAATTGTCGTTTTCCGGTATACGTTTGCACCATAATACACCTGCCCATACAAGTCTTCAGAACACCTGAAAGGTGGAAATGTCATATAATACCTCGCCAACCAGGAGCATAAATTGCCATTGAGGTATAGATAGTGCTTTTAGGTGCGACGCACCTTATGCGCCCGGGCTGTAGGCGTCTCCTGTCGTAATCGTCGTCGTCGTAGTAGCAGTCACGGTAAGCAAGCGGCTCGTGCTCGCGCTCGACACGCGCTCGTGCCACAGCTCCCGCGTTCGTCGTCGTCGTCGTCTTCCACAGCTGGCTGCGTTGGCGCTCATCATTCCAGAGTAGAATTTCACTTCTCTTCTGTCGTCGTAATGGGGAGGCCGCGTTTACGGGGTTATGAGCCATTGCTGAAGGCAGTATGACCCCATTAGTGGTGCATCACTGCATGCTTCGCACTTCCCCAGGTTTCACGTTAGTGCAGCTGCATTTCGCTCAATGGGCCATTTGACGCTTACGCATAACTGTGCGGGACGCGTTTCTTTCGAGCTCCTAGAACTTTTTGAATGTTTGGGTTTCTGATAACAAGCGATACGGTTCGTGAAGAACTGATTTTTAGTATACGCCTGGCTGGATTTTTCAGAGGAAGCTTTGCCCCGAAGCCAACACCGATTTCTTCGTTCAAATAGGTGTAAAACTCAGAAATACTTTTTTTAGACATCCGCTGGAAGGATATGAATGACATTTGTTGCATTGGAGAGAGTTAAATTCTAGCAACTCTATAGGAAGCAATATTTTTGTTTAGGACGTCGAATGTTTTACAACAACTGCCGAAGATCGCTAGCTGTAAAATAAGAATGGGACGAAGTTTAGAAGTCTATAAGAGTGCACTATAAAATAGATGTCGCAGTTCTGTAAACTACATCCGCTCTGGCATATAAAGCGGACAAATTCGATATATGAATTTACAGATTATGTAAAAAATGTTACACTGTTTACAATGCTTTCGCAAAACTCTCGCTCACCAATCAGCGGTGTACTTGAGAGATGTGTATATATATATCAATTTCGCCTGCTTTGGGTGGATTTTTAGGTGCAGTTTAGAAATTGTGTTCTTTTTTTTTATTGCTGAGTTACATAGTTGCAAAGTTGATACTCGACTTTTCTGAAGTTTTCCCATTTTCACAGATTTTTTGAAAAATATTTACACACTAAGTAAAAAATCGCCTGCTTACAGTTACTAGATCTCAACTTATATTAAATGCAACGAAACTGATTAAATTTAGTGCGGTGGTTGCCAAAAAGAAAAACGATTTCTCCGTTCCTATGTATAGCTTCCTCTTAGGTCGCGAAGTATTTGGAATTTCTCGTACTATTTGAATTCCTAGAACTTTCGCGGGCAAGAGTATGCGTTTGCACTACACACTAAGAGTGTTTTATTGGAGTTGAGGAGGCCGTCGACAGCTTATCAAAATCGTGCTGTAGCCTCTTGTCACTGCGATCAAGCTTTGGCATTAACAAATCGGCCCACTGGCGTGGCGTCTCTAAGTATGGTTTCTATCCGTGCCCGCAGGGGGGTGACGGGAAAAGAAAAAGACGATAAGCTGTTCCTCCGCCGCTCATCACAAACAGTAGCTTGACGTGCGCACCACTTGATGCGTAGCTATTTCTGGGCAAGTGTCAGCTAGATATTTAAGGAGATTTTTCTACCCAGCTCCGGGAGCACCACAATGAATTCACAAGGACTCCGCCGGCTCTAGGCTGTGGCAGCATCGCGCGCTTTTGACAGCTCCGCTTGACAGGGGAACTTGCTATGGCCTTCCCTGCCTGTTGCAACCGCCGACTGTTTTCTTTCTTTTTCTTCTTTCGTTATATTTATTTCCCTTTTATTCCTTTCTCCGAATTGATGTCTTGACAGAAAAAAGTTGAAATACAGAAGAAAAAAAAATCTTTGGTGTGATTCGTCGAAGATTGCTCTCTCAACGTTTCACCTCCGAAAGTAGGTCGACTGACATACGTCACACGTCGTCGCTGACGGCTTGCGAAAAAGATCAAGAGGTGGCAAGAGGTTCGTACGTATTTTGAGAAAAAGGAAGAAAGGGCGTGCAGATGAAGAAGTCTGCCTTCTTTGTGGAAGGCGTTTCGCAAGCATCCCATGTGTGTGTGCGTGTCTGTGTGTGTCGCAATAGAGAAATCGCAACGAATGAGAAACGGAGGGCGCGACAAAGTGGAAAGAAAAGGGGGTGGGGGCTTGCCCCATGCGTCTGCAGACACTCGTTTGCTCGGAGATTGCCATTTCTGAAAGAGACGTGCTACATGCTTCTCCACACATTGAACGACGACAGCAACAAACAAAGAATGAATATAAATTCCGAAGTCCGCGATGCTATGCCAGAGAAGCCGAAGGGAGTAGGCTTGCTCGCTCGTATATACGGCTCGAGTCCTTGCGCAAAGTGAACGATAAGTGGAAACGTCCAAGGCCCCAATTTCGTGCGGGCTCGTGTCTCGTTGTGCGCGGGGACCGTTCTGGTAACACAGAAGGCGCCGACCTCGGTCGACGCGCGCAGCACGCCTCGCGTCGTCCTCCCTCGACGTTAAAGGAGAGAAAGCAAGCGCCTTCGCTCGCCGAACGCAGCTCTGAAAGTACATATATACGTGGTACACAGCTCGCGAGGAACGAAGAAAAAGCTGTCCCCGGGGATGCCCGGACATGGGGCGAGCCGCCGCATTCAGTGGGTTTGACACGAGCTCGTCGGAAAGCTACCGAAAGAGTCGACACGGTCTGTGCGGGGTTGCGAGGAGTAAATTGAAGCACCAATGGAGTGGAGCACGCTTCTCCGCAGGGCGCGCGTGCTAGCAGGAGCGTGCGCCCAGTAGTCGCGGCGGAGGCCACTGGGTGGTCTTTTGTGAGGGTCTCTTGTGGCTGAGACAAAAAGGAAGTGTCTTGTTTGCAGCTGCCGGCGGCTTTAAATAGGTTGAAGGCTCATTTTGTTAGAGCTGACGTTTGTCAAAACACGCCAGTGGAGTGTTTTGAATAGGGCCCATCTGCTCAGGACTGCAGCGCCATAGAATTTTTTTTTTTTTGCTTTACTGGTGTTGAAATACGATGGTCCTGGACAAAAACAACGCGAAGGCCATTTTCGGCCAATTTTGTGGACACTGAGTCCGTATTTACAAAACGGCCTTACGCTAACACTCGCAGGCCGTTCGCAAGAACAGGAACGGCTTATACAGCAGACCTAATCTTAAGGAGGACAAGCATCAAAGATGATACACTTCTTACGAGTGTACATCTTCGTAAATTTGGCCTCAATTGTAAAAACCAATTTTCCTGAGCCTGTATTCTTTCTTTTCTTTTTCTTCTTTCAAACTTCGTGTATAGATCACCTAGCTAACTCGCACCATAAAGCTACATACCGCTAAAGTCTAGTTGGAGATGTGGGCTTTATTTATTCTCAGTATTTCGCTAAAATAGCAGGCGTGTCGCTTGTAAATAACGTTGTCTTGTGCTATGGAAACGGCATCTAAAAGATAACAATAAGTGGTTATATGGTGCGCAACATCAGTTATCGACCGGGGTTTGTGTGTGGTCTAAACAGATACTATCATCGGGTGGTAAAATCTCGATTATGCTCCTTGAATCAACGCTACTATGCCAATGTATACTCTCGCAAATACAGGGGAAATCATGTGTGTCCGCTACGCGTATTAGTACAGGCAGTGATATTAGACAATTTGTATGTGTATACAATGTGTAACAACAGAAGAGTTCTTTGTTTTACCTATAGTGTGTATGGTTTTCCACATTACGGTAACCTGTGCTGTTAATTGTTACTAATATCAATAAACTTCCCTCAGTAGTAGCATACGGTTGGTCTAAGTATTGCGAAAGCTGTTCACATGCCTGACTATAAATAACATGTAATCTGCACGTAATCATTGCCACCGCGAGGGCCTCGTAACGTTCTTATTCGTTCAAATTATTTTTTTTCTAATCACCGAACTTCTCCTGTTTATCAGATTCGGCATGATTTGAAATTCCGATGGTGTAAGGCGAAATATTCAGGATGCGCTGGATTATTACTTACTCATGCTAGAAAGAAGACACCCATGACAATGTCTATTTTGCGCCCATCCTTCGCACCGCATTCGAGCGCGGTTCGAGCGACGAAACGATGGTGTCTATACAACGCGTCTCCAATACATCCTGGAATCAAGTACTACGCCAAGAATTTTTACGTGATTTGTTCGATGAATGGACGTGATTCCGAGGGTTCCGGGGCAGTCATCCTTCTTCGATGTTGAAGGTATACGCTCGGCACTGGTGGTGAACCGCGTGCTTTTCCAATATCACCATCAAAGCCCCCCCCCAGCACGATCGATTGGAGTCTCTACATCGGAAAGGTCTCGGGACAGCTCTTGTTGTGCCAAAGACAGCTGCTAGTGACAATGTTTTGCACAAGTCACCGTCGTCCTATCTCCGGCTCCTTGCATGACAACGTCGGCTCTTGCAAGTGTGCCGCCTCAGTGAGACTCGGGCAGGAAGAGCGCTTCCCCAGAGACTTCGCGGAGACGGACGGAATCTTGCGTCTTTGGGGCACTCCACACACTTCGGGTACTTAGCCTGCAATTTACTAAAAAAAATTAGACAGCCAGAAACCATCGTGGTTATATGAGAGTGCGGAATGTCAACTTACTAGTCCGCATATTCGCACCAAGCGCCTTAATTAAACCTGTAGCAGGGGCAAAATCTTTGGTGGTAGAAAACCTCGACAGAATGTATGACAGTCATCTGCAGTTGTAAACCGACGGTTCTGTTGACAAAGAGAATGGAGCTAGCACAGCGGCGTACGTGTTATACCGAACCTCAATGTCACATGGGCTGCCGGATTTGACCACGTCGTGTCTTCTACGGCGTGTAAAATTGTGTCGCCATTGCAACAGCCTTGTGGAAACAGAATTCCTGTAAGCCTCAGCCTCTATTTCTCTTTTCAGACAGCAAGGCTGCCCTGTAACTATTACTGCGCTGGTTGCCCCTTCACAAGTGCAATCAGCGTGCGTTGCATGCTGGTAAATAGTTACAGAAAGTCGGATTTGCCAACGTGTTCCAGTGGGTACCTGCCAATATCGGCGAAGTATGCAACGAGGCCGCTGACAGTCTGGCGCGCAAAGGGCTGCAACTCAAGCGAAGGCTCCCCAGGACGCTAGAAGAGACACGAAGAAGGCCATCTTAAGACATTTCTGTTCTTTGTGCTCTCTACCGCAGCAACCTTGTGCGATTAAATGACTTAACAAAAATGATACCACACTCCTATATCGAACTCTCACAGGGTCAGCGCAAACTCCAGCTTGGCGGTGCAAGACATGACTTGGGCCATCATCGTCGTGTGTGCATTGTCAAGCTCTTGGTGACATTCAACATTACATACTAAAGTGTCCTGATTTTGAAGCAGAACATAAGAACGTAATAGATGAACTCGAGCGCAAGACGCCAAGACATTCAAATGCAAATGATGTTTCGTTCCCGCGAGGACATTGGATATTTAGGAGGGCGGGGCTTCGGCTCCTCCTAAAGTTCTTTCATGATACAGGGTTGGGAAGTGAATACTGAGCCGTATGGGTCATCGAGGTTCGGAAAACGCGCAACGTATTGGACTCCGTGTCAACATGCTTATGATACCTGGTTTTGTTAGTTGTACTGCGGTGTTTCAGACATATCGCGGTTGGCAGGTGACGTTCAGGCGGAGCAATTGCTAGGGATTGCCGGCAACTTTTGCAACGCTATATAGGTCCGCCTGCAGCAAACAACACCCCTCCTTCTTCTCTCATTTGGTGGCCGTGTGTGGCGCATTTGTCATTGTCGCACGGGCCCCTTAAACGCTCCACTAGGCCATTACCAAGGCCGCACTTGTTACTTCTGTACCAGGTGGTTTATATTTGGTACTTTGCGGGCCGTTCGGGCAAGCGCGTTCTTGCGGTGAGCTCTCATTCACTCTGCGTCTGCCGACTGCTTCCTCTGCAGGTGCTCTGCTGATTGATCAGTTCTCCGCCGTGCACGTGACCTCGCCTTCTATTTTCTTGGAATTCAGATTCGCCACTCGTTACCGGGCGTACACGTAAATTACGTGTTGCCAGTTTTAAACACACCTCAATTTTATGCTATAGTACGTGCTGATTCTCGCTGGCGCACAGCAAGTCTTCCCAAATCTAGAATAATTGTGGGCACAATGGCAGCATTACCACTCGGTCTGGTCCCCCCAGCCCGTCGCGCACGTTCGACTCGATTGTATTGGAGTCTGCCAGAGCGGCCCCCATTACGCCTATAGCCTTGTTCGCGACATAACGTGGCATCTGGGCTTGGGTGTGCTCTCCGAGCATCATCGACTGGAGTGGTGGGACGTCATCCGAACTTGGCGTGTCCGAACTGGCCCCTTCAAGAGTTCAAGTAGCATGCCATTGATATAAGATATTTTTAGGAGGCCCCACATGCTGGTTTCCGTGGTCTCAGAGTCAACTCTTTTATATTACATGCGGTAACTGCTCAGGTGGTAGCCTCAGGCGACGTCTAAATATTGCGGGAGTACTTTGTCTGTGGCGCAACCGGTGCGAGGCAGGTATTGCCGTGGGACAGCGTCGCCGTGGCCGGTGACAGCGTCACCGGCCACGGCGACGATGTAACCTAACCTTCGCGCTTCCGGGGCGGCTCTACTTCCAACTACTGTTGCTTTTGTCAGAACTGTTCTTTCTTGAGGAGGCGGCGTCTCGTCGGCAGGGGTCATGCAATTTCCTGTCGGTGGCTGATGGACGCGGCCGGCTTGTTTATTGGCCAGCCCGGTCTCTCGTATCCAGGCCATCAAAAGTACATCTATTGAATTCAGTGCACATACAGCGTAGTACATGTACTCGCGCTTTCTGCGGGCTCCAGTATGCAAATGAAATTCCTATAGGTACACCATCCTATGGCTTTACTGAATGAATAGGTTCACCTATAGGTTCACGAAGAGTGTCTGCATGCTTTGGCAAAAGGTGCAAAGGTGTTACATAAGCGCGCTTATAGCACTATATCGCAAAATCAGTATTGCACAAAATGGTGCAAAAGCGTGCTATATGGCTGTCCGAGCGAGTCGCTGACAGCCAGTACGTAGACCTGCGAAGAACCTCTTGCGGCCTGCGGGCAGCAGCTTTGGCTCCGCCTCAAAGCCTCGTATACAGCGTTGCAAAATTTTCTCGTTGCGTCCTCAATACTTGGCTCACACCCACGAGCGAGTTGGACGCAAGAGATAAAAACGACACATATCAAAAGAATAAATAAAAACAAAACAGGTATTGTCTCATTGTTTTTGTTTGTTTGTTCGATATTGTTTGTTTGTGTTCTGTTTTCCCCACGTCACCATTTGTTCCATTGGAGATGCTTATCGGGAAAAAAGTAATTCCTGGAAGTACAGTTGGTCTGCCCATATCATTCTTTTTCTTTTTGACTTTATAGTCATTTTTCATGTTCTCAGCGGTTAAGTATCCTGAGAGGAAAAAAAAAAGACAATCAAACGAGGAAACATTAAGTTACACATTGCCAGTAGAATTTGATTTGACATATCATAAACAAAGGAAAAGAAAAAAAAGAGGTGCGTCACGGTCGACGCCCCCAGCAGCGCAACCTTCCGGACTCATTAATGAAACGTATGGAGAGCTGTAACATAAGGATTCCGTGAAATGGCTGGCACTAAAGTTACACACGCCGCACGAAAATAGATTAATTTTGATGCCGGTAAAGTCAAGCCTCGATTACATGTCCAGAATTCTAGGAAGATTCTGCGGAGGGAGGTGGACCGGCAGCATGAAAGGAAAAGAAAAAAAAATATCTCCAAGATGCGCTTGTACTCTATATGGCGAATCCTTTTCTCACATCTTTCAATCAGGTTTCGACTGCACGATCACCTTTTTGTGTTGTTTTTGTTTTTGTTGCGGCACACGGAAAATTCAAGAATGTCGCCATTTCGATACCACGACGCGGAGATGTTGAGAGGGAACGGTGACCGCATAAGACGACAGGGGGCACTGTGCGAGTGGTTGTTCCTCGTGAAAAAAAAAAAAGTTGCTACACTAGGAAAGGAGATTATTTCAAAGAAGACCTGCAAGGGGGCGGCGAATTGCGTGTAAACGGCCGGGCCGCTTTTAAAAACTCCTTCCGCGCTCCAAGTCAGCTCCGCTTCGTGCTAACAAGGAAAGAAAGGGCGACGTGTCATCGATAACCCTGTTCGAAAAAAAAGTATTAGATGACGTCGACATGTGCGTCAAGATAGGGGCGAGCACAAACGATTCGGCTTGATAGGGCTGACGGGCTTTCAGAGTTGTGGGGCGGTTGTTGAGGAGGAAAGTGCAGTATGTACCAGAGGCTATATATGCGTCAGCGGCGCTCCATTTGTACTCGTCGAATATATTCTTTACACGACGCCATAAGAGAACGATTATATATAAAGCAGCGCGAACTGAAGAGATGAATTGAATACGATAAATATCCAGTGGGAATTGCCGATTTTATAGGAAGCTCTTTTCTGTGTTTTACTTTAGAGCAACCTTCAGCGCACGGTCCTGCAGGTCAGCGTTTTCCTATCGTGATCTACATCTCTTTAATTATCGTAAAGAGGCCGCAATACTGTTACTGCAATATAGAGTCAGCATATAAATCTTGTGTAGAACTCGTAGCCGACAATTTCTTCTGTGGTGTTTAAATAAATATATAAAGCTGCGGTATCAATCACATTAAAGCAGTAATATACTTTAAATATTATTTCCTACTTCTGCTCTTTTACGTAATCGTAGTTCAGTCTTCAGACTTCTTTATAATAAATTAAAAAAAAACGAGTTCCTACAGTGTCACCGCAGAACTATAGCATGTCGCAAAAATACAAACTTGTGATTAGAAAACTCAAAAGAAAGCAATGTTCTTAAAATTTTGTCTTTTGATATATTATTTGCAGTCCTCGTCGTACTTACGGGCTTTTTTGTCCTATTTGTATTTTGTAGTAATTATGAACAGTTCAGGAATTTTATGCATTTACAGTATAAGCAAATTGCGTTTGTTCATACAGTTATTCAATGTCCGGCCGGGTATTGGCTGATAATCTATTTTTTTACGCTCTTACGCGCTTTGTTTTCAATGACGCTAAAGCCGTCTCTTTACCATCTTGTCACGTGCCATGCAATCATATGGAAAGTCACTTCATTGCCTTGCAAAACAATTGATAATGCAATATTGCTCACAAGAAGCGGCAGCCACACAATATTATTACTTGCCCGCGGTAATTTTTAACGAATAAATTACGTTTATTATGCTCTTCCATGGCGAGCAATTTGTGGCACGGTTTACTTCCTCCTGCAGACCATCTTACCACCTCAGTCACATACAAGTCGAGTCAGAGTTTTCAACCGTCCTGCGACAAACTTGTCACCATCTGTAATATATGAGCAAATTAAGATCCAATTTTAAAGCAAGCTGATACCACAAAACAGCACAGAAATGCGTTGGAAGAGAGTCAGAAAAGCCCTCAAAGCGAGTAAGAACAGAAAGGAAAGAAATACGTGCCTTTAATAAATTGTAGGTAAAGTACTACGTGAATATTAAATACGTGGAGATAATTCAATCTCAATGTTGTCTGGAAACAAAATCGGAACAGTAAAGGTAACTTCACCACATTACATCTTTCCCCAACGGCGGCACATGCACACAACCGTACTTAATAAAAACGAAGCGAGAGATACGCATTCTGGTGTCTATTGCGAATATTGATAGTTCTAGAGACATGACCACATCTTAAGCCTGGTCAGCCGTACCAGCCTCGCATGTATAAAATTGAGCGTGTCGACATACGATTAGCAAACAGGTGTCTTGCGGTAAATATAGCCTTTTATCATTAGAGAACAATTTCCTGATCTTGCGTCACTACTTACAGGGCGCGATAATTGGCAAGCGGATAAAATCACTCGCCGTAACCGACTCAGTACACGTATAGGAAATCAAGTTTCACATACCTTACGCCAACATTGCACTCACAGTGGGCTAGTAGCGTATCACCTCTGATCTGCATAGTAATGTGAAATATTTGGCTGATTAGTTGTACATGATCTAAAATGTAAGAGCGCGAGTATGGACAAGGCCAAAACCTAAGATCAGACAAATACAAGCACGCTGACTTTCATCTGAGAATATATTTTACAAGAGAGGAAATATAAGGGTGGATCAAATGAAAACAAAACAATGCTCAGAAAACGATATGAACTATGCTTATTTAAACATAATCCCCTTGGACACTATTGGACACGCAAGAAAAGGACACTATCAGGAATTCTTCAAGCTGATACTCAGCTTCATCCAAGATACAAGATATTATACAAATCGGTTTCCACAATTCCGCAATTCCGGGTGTTTCGTTTTCATTTGAGCCACATTTATACATATACATATGACATTAGTATAAGCAAGAAGTACAGTGCACAGACTAAATGCCTATTCAAAAATGTCACTCGCTATCGCTCATACTGCATGCATGCACTTTTCCAAATGTACGACAGTTCTTCCTGTGATAAAGCGATAGGTGGTTTGATCACGCATGGTATCTTCCCATGCCATCTGAGAGAGAGAGAGAAATAACTTTATTTTGCCCAAAATGTGGTTAGAGGAAGGGGTAATGACTAGAAGCCTCCCCCGTCCCCCCTTTAGACGGCGGCCGGCAGCCCCTGAGCCGCGGCGGCGTCTTCAGCCATTTGGACTACTCTTGCTTGAACATCCGGGTCCGAGCTGAGCAACACGGTCTCCCATTGCTCCTAATTTCTTATTATTAAACTGGGTTGTTGTGGTTTTGAACAGTTATTGTTATATTGTTTCTTTGGGCATGCCCAGATTATGTGTTGAAGATCTGCTCGGTTCTTACAATGCTTACATATGTCTGTGTATACATCTGGGCGATAGTGACTGAAGGCAATGATGTTGGGGAAAGTGTTGGTTTGTATTAGCCGCCAAGCCACTGATTGCCACTTGTTTAATGAACAATGTGCTGCCGGATATCTAGCCCTGGCTAGTCTGTAATGATCAATGATTTCCCTAAAGGAAACCAGCCTATCTCTGCCCGACCGGCGGATTGCGAATGCGTCCGTGTTGGTGTTGGTGACGTCGTCTCGGTCTGCGAAACCTCGAGCCGCGTCATGCGCATTCGCGTTCCTTGGCAGGCCAGAGTGGGCTGGTGCCCAGATGATTTGTATTCCCCTAGCTCGGTCTCCGTGGAAACCAGCCTGGAGGATTTTTTGCGCCTTTGGCGAGATGCGTCCTTTAGCGTAATTTAATATGGCGGTCTTGGAATCACTTATTATAATTTTATATTTGGGAGAAGATGTCATTGCTAGTGCAATGGCGACCTCTTCTCCTACCTCTGGCGTTGTTGTTAGGATTGTGGCTGACTCAATCGCATGTCCTTGATTATTGACTACTGCCACTGCCATGGCATCTTGATGTTCGTAGTCGGCTGCGTCTACATAGAGCACATTTTTAGAATTACCAAACCTGCTTCCTAATGCTTTGGCTCTTTCTTTTCTTCGTTCTTCGTTGTGCGAAGGCTGCATGTGTTTGGGTAACGGGGGAATATGTGTCTCCTAATGTCCACAGGTATATCTGTTTTGATGTCAGTTCTGGGTTCATAGTTGATGCGCAGTGATTCCAGAATATGTCTCCCGGTTTGACTTTTGGAGAGCCTCTCCATCTGGGCAGTTCTGTGAGCTTCTATCACTTCTTCTATGGTGTTATGGAGCCCCAGCGCTTCAAAACGTTCATTCGAAGTGGAGACCGGGATCCCCAGAGCTTGCCATCTGAGATCCTTCAATGATTTCGCTATAGTGGGGTAGCCATGGTGCCTGCTGATCACAGGGGTTTCTTCGAACAAGGGTGTGGAACCCCACCATTCTTGCTTGTACATTTGTTATTTGTTTTCATTGTACAATAAGTACAGTGTGGCCCACTCTTAAACGCACACGCACGCACGCACGCACGCACGCACACACACACGCACACACACACGCACACACACACACACACACACACACACACACACACACGCGCACGCACGCACGCACGCACGCACACGCAGGCACGCACGCACGCACGCACACGCGCACACACGCACGCACGCACACACACACACACACACACACACACACACACACACACACACACACACACACACACAGACACACACACACACACACACACACACACACACACACACACACACACACACGCATGCATGCACGCACGAGTTTAGAGCACGTGCAATTTCGTTTTTTCATTTGGCAAGCGTACAAGCGCCCGACTTTGCAGCAGATGACCTGTGGTTGCGGCCTTTCTGGATACTTGTACAGTGCACTGACATAGCTTCATTCGCCACTTGCAGCTATAAGAGCACCAGCAAAATGAGAGCCGCAGATTGCACTGTTAAATTACCTTGAACAATGTATCGCGCTGTGCATATTTCTCGCTTGTAATAAAAATTTTCGTTTGAAAGCCAGTGCATTGCATTGGCTCTTCACTGTCTGTCCATGTCCAAAGTCCTATGTGTTGCTACATTCACATTAGAGCTTTTGCATTGTTCGTACGCTAACCGAATTCATGTTTACACGGACGGTTCCGTCTCGGAAAGTTCGGCGGGCGCCACTGTTGTACCATCTCGATCGGTCGTCATCATTAAGGTTCCGAACTGGCCGCTCTTCGCGCTGCTGTGGAATACATTGAAAAAGAACCACCTAGCAAATGGGAAATATTTTGTGACTCGAAAGCAGCCCTCCAAAGCATGCGAAGTTTACGACGTGGAAATCACGACCAACTGGTGTCCCAAGTCGACGAAGTTTTCTATTGCGTTTCTGAACGAGGACATGATATAATATTTCAGTGGCTGCCAAGACATTGTGGCATCGTTGGTGATCACCTCGCCGATGACGCTGCCCGACGTGCCCACGCTGGAGCACCGACACTCCTTATACCTTTATCGAGAGTAGACGCTGCAAGAGAGCTTCGCAATCTCGCGCGTACCATCACATTGAGTCACTGGAACACTCCGCAGAACTCTAACCATCGATTATATACAGCCTCGACCCATCACTGAAACTGCAATTACCAAGAAACTTTTTTTCCCGACGTGGCGCAACACTGCCGTGTCTGCTGTGGGTAGGAGTAGCCTTCACTAACTCCAACAACCATCGTATTGAAATGGCGGACTCACCCGTGCGGGCGAAGTGCAAGTGTGAAGAGACCATCGATCATCTTCTGTGCCACTGTGCTCGCTTCGATAAACAACGCCAGGCTGTCCAGTGTGCCTTGAACAGACTAGACGATAGGCCGTTTACCGAAGCAAAGGTCTTGGTGGCCTGGCCTCACAGTTCATCACATATAGAAAGCCATTCGAGCTCTTCAACATTACCTGAAGGCGACAGACTTGAGTGGCCGACTTCAGATGCGCTGCACCTGGCTTAGTGCATGTGAAAGTGCGATTAAGACTTGTGTCTCCTCTCTCTCCCTTTCTTTCATTCCCTCATCCCCCTCCCCACGTGTAGGGTAGCAAATTGGACAAAGTCTGGTTTACCTCCCTGCCCTTCCTTCCTCCCTTCTATCTCTTTCTCTCTCTACATTCCATGCGTTTGCGATAGTCCTACGTCAGCACCGATCGACGGAGATGCTGCCGCGGCTATCGCGGGGCGCCGATCGCTCTTATCTTTTTATCTGTACTCGCGTTAGCCGCTGTAGACACGGCGAAGAGCCAGCCGAAGCGTTGTTTACCGCCCACGCCGTATTATCCGCGAAGTGTTTACCAAGCCTATACGTCTAGTTCGATCATAACATAGACGCGCGCGCGTTGCCAATGCCTAAGCCCGTCGGCCGTGTTCCAAGAAACGCCTACCGATGAGGGAGAGGAGGAGGAGGATAATGAATGCCGTTGAGAAATGAAATTGATTTGAGCGTATAGGGCTAGATTAGGTTCTGGCCGCTTGTCGGCTTAAGCTCTGACACGCGAAAACATCGGTGCCGTAAGAGAAAGAGGAGACGAAGGAGAAGAAAGAAAACAATTCGTTAGAAGCACAGCGTTTGGCCAGAGTCCAAGGGACATTCGGTGAGACAGAATGTGTTGCCTTCGAAGTCATTTGCGAGGCTGACTTTGACGCCAACTTCAGATTTACACACCACGGTGTAAAATAAAAAAGGCAAAAAAAATACTGAAGCTGCGGTGGGTAGGTAATCAATCAATCAATCAATCAATCAATCAATCAATCAATCAATCAAATCAGTTGGTCGATCGGTTTTGCCGGCTGGTCAATTTTTATTTTCCTAAAGCACAAATGCAGCCATTTGGCAGCTTGACGAGCCCGCAGCTCCCATTGAACAACCTTAATTTGGCCAACGTTACAAGACAAACACACACAAAAAGAAAAAAAAAATGCGTGAATATCAGTCAGTTCTACAATCACTCACTTGCTGCACTCATTCGAAAAGAATCGCTCAAAGCCATAGTTGGAACACGCCGCATATAATGAGTATTTTCTTACATATAGCCTCTCCCCCGCCCTCCAGCGTAAGGTAGAAAGCCGAATTTCTTCCTCTCGTTAACCTCCTCGCCTTCTTCATTTCTATCGTCTCTCTCTTTCTCTCTCACTTTATTTTCAGCCTTCCTGGCGAACTCTGCGGCACCTATACTTAGCCCGTCGTTGGCCTTGGTCAAAATACGGCGAGCACCAATAGTGCAGGCGGCTTATTTGTACGAGACGAAAGCAATGGATTATTAATTTAGCACCCAGAGCGTTGGGCAAGATATATAAGATCGCGAAGATTGAAACAAGCAAATCTAGTAAGCAAGCGACAGCGGCATTAAGGAGAAAAGCAGTACTTATATGTACGTATGGAAAAGAAGAGAGAATAGCAAGAAGTAAAAAAAAAAAAAAAGAACAACAACGCCAAGAAAAATTGAGGAGTGGTGAGAAAACTGAGCAGGTTGCATTGTAGGTGCGATAGCCGCGAAGAGAGTTCTGAGAAGGAGGAAATAATGGCATACGCTAACGCGCTGGGCGTTTAGCCTATAAGGTCAAGCAGAAACAAAACGAGCCATAAAGATGCAAAGAAAGAGAGAGGCAAAACTGAAGTTAAATCCCCTCTTTGAGCACTCTGCCGGCGGCGGTATGGAAGAGAGTCACGGGCCGTTTGGCTGCTGTCCAGCTTAATCGTCTTCCAGGACGGGGCCGTAACCAAACAAGCGAGGAAATGGAGACCCCTGCGTTGCCGAGATGCGAAAGCGAGGGAGGATAAGCGCGACGGGGAGTTTGCAACGAAGATGTCTAGAAGATGTCCCAGCGGGAAGGCCAGACGAGCTGTTTTGATATGGCCCAGATGATGCCAACGTCCGCTCTGGGCCACGCCTCCGGTATACACGGTCGCATACATGCTACGTCGTTTTTGTCGCAACGGCGTGCAACAACGTGGTGGCGGTGGTGGTGAAATGTAGCACCAGGCGCGTTTTGCCTGGCGATCAGGGCCTGCAAATGCTCCGCCCGAGCGTCTCTTACAATATCGCTGCAGGGTCCATCAAACCAGTCTCTTAAGAATTCGATAAGGAGACGTGAAGTTTCTTTGCGGGCTATAACTGATGCTTCGCGGAATGCAAGCTGTTGCAGGCACTCATGCTGAAGGTCCTTTTTTTTTTTTTTTTTTTTTTTGCAGATTCTCCGGGAGAGCGCCCCTTTCATCATGGAATTTCGGGCACGACCACAGAAAGTGTTCAATGTCTCCTGTCTCGTCGCATGCCGTACAGTTTGGAGAATTCGCCTCGTCTTGAATAACGAACCCACCTCTGCCTCTATGTCGTGCAACAACGTGCTTTTTCGAGGGTAGGTGGAGGCCGAATCAAAAGGATGGCATTTCGAGGCTCACGTATACAACTGGTGTTACCGCGATGAAAAGTTATTGCCAGGCGCTTTGGCGCGAACAAGCTCACGGCCCCCTTCCCATGGTATCAGAAACTGACAAACTACGTCAATAGTAAATTCTCGCAGCCTCAAAAACACTTTCTTGTATATCGGGACGTACAGTTGTCCTGACCTACCGGACTTCCTTCCATTGTGACAGAAATTTTAGCAATGCGGTCTGTCGTTCTGTTGGCTCAACATTCGCGACGACTCCTGTCTTGACAGAAATTTTAGCAATGCGGTCTGTCGTTCTGTTGGCTCAACATTCGCGACGACTCTGTCTTAGCGACAATTTGTCTTGTAAGCCTGACGTCTTGCTGCTACTGTCGTTACGAGCCCTTAGGGCGAAACTGTGACATTTTTTGTCGCCGCAGGGCTACAGGTATTACATAAACCGCTGTCGCATTTTGAAAATTTTTCTGTCGTTTCTCAGCGGCATGTATTTATCATGATTCTGTGTGAACACAAGAAATAGATGTAAAGAGAAAGAAAAAGGTGAGGGGGGGGGGGGGGCAGGGAGCAATTGGAAACTAAGCAGGAAGTGGCACAACATGTGCATGCTTTAAAGGAAGAAGGGGAAAAGACAGCATTCGAAGAAAATGTAGAGAAGGAACAAGAAAAAGAAAGAAAAAAAAGAAGGAATGAAAACGAGACTACAAACGCTCGGCAGATGCACGGAACGTATACGGAGTCCTGAAAACCTGAGTAAATGGCAGCCAAGATTTCATGCTTGTGTTCCGGCCTATACTATATACGGTATTCTATCGACCACACAAAACGCACAAGTCGTTTTTAGCGCGTTTCAGCTGCGCTTACAGCGTGTACACCGTGGTCCATCAAGAAAACAGGTCGACGCTGCGCCAAAAATACGCCAATTAATCAATCAAGACTCTCTGTATCGATCATCTGAAGTGCAAAGCGGAGAGCGCGAGTAATGCAGCTGTCACCTGCGAAGCCTTCAACCGTTGAATTTGAATGAGCAATCGAATAAGAATTGACTAAGCTGCGAGCGCCTTAGTACAATTTTTTGAGAAATAAAAAATATCACAAAATATTCAGTCGTAACAATGCCAGCAACAGTCATTGCTGGCATTGTTATTATTAACAGGCATCCTTGATAACACGTTTATTGCGTCTTCGTGTTCATGTAGCATACGCGTCTGCGTACAAGACTGCTGTATTTAGAGCGCGGCACCCAAGAGGAACCCAATTCGCAAGCGCCCAACATCTGTGTGATCATCTTGGTTTTGTGAACATTTATGCTTTGTGAACTCACGCGTTGCGTGTGAACACTTTGGTTTTTTGAGTATTTATCCTATGTGAACTCTTCTGTTGCGCGAACATTTATTTATATTGCAGTTAACACTTAGTACGTGAACGTTCGTCCTTCTGTTTATCAGTCCAGTTTTGTGATTGTAGAAAACTTTCCGACGACAACTATCATGTAAGAGAAGAGAAGTAGCCGGCGCCAAATATAGGCACCAACCTCTCCTTAATTACATAAAAAAAGAGGCAATGTATGTAGAGAGGGCCTGCCGAAAAGGCTAGTACGCAGCTTATTGGACCTGTGTATGCTATAGTCGACTATAGTCGACTATAGACTATAGTCGGTGCACAATTGTCACGCGATGTCGTCAGTGGTCAGTGTGCGTACACACCTGAGAGCTGTTAGCCGTATACGCCCAAGCGTATTATTAGTTGTGAGCTCCTTGCTCCGACTTCGTAACTTTTTCTTGCCTAAGACTGCGAATGGCTGTCCTTCGAAGGATGAGTAACTTACCTTGAATGCAAGGTAGAAGCACCTTTAGAAAAAATAACTTTCACAACGCGAAAACACCGAACATTGCAAGGGACATGCGCGAAGCAGCACGTCCCCCTCCCCGTAAGTATATAGGAATATGCGGGATCGTAATTGTTTTCAGCTCTGCATGCTTCGACCTTCCTGCAGTCTCGTACAGTCGTTTCGATTCTCCATTGGCCTGGTCGTAAAGTCACCAACTCTTTCTCGCGGTTCGGGGCTGTTCCCACATGCATATCTGGTCGGCTCCTTTGGCAATGATACCGCAGCGTTTTGTTATTCAACCACGCCAAGCATTCCCTAACTTTTATATTTGCAGTCGGATTTTGCTCGTGCGGCGATAGTCTGGCTTGAAATACGACTAAGCGGCCAGCGGTACGTTTCGCCATAAGAGGCGGTACGCAAACACGAGCTTGCGACAGCGCAATGAGTGCACGCGCGTCAAGATAAGAGGTGGCATGAAGGAAAAATTAAGTATGTCGAAGGAAACTCGAGCGGACGCACCGCGACGCTTAGATATATTCATATTCAACAGATTAGATAGTAACACGTGTTTTTGCACGCTTGCAACTCGTGGGCGAAGGGCTATGAACCATCGATCACGACTGAACCGAGTGAGCTAACAGCGGGAAGTTTGTTGTGAATAACGCAACGTTATTTACATGCATGTGGCTTAAACCAGCTAGGGTTGGACGTTCGGCTTGTTGATATATGTCAGCACGCTTAGGTGTACATAGCGCACCCGATAGAGGAAACAAGAGACACGGTACCGGTTCAGCCTTTAAGTGTCGTCACACGTGAGCGACTGATAACGCTATATCTTCCAAATGTTCAGAAATAGCGCTATCAACTGTATAGGCGCCATATCAACGGCGCACTGTGGAACAGTACGAGCTGAACACAGCGCGTCAGTGCCAGCTGATTGATACGTTCTTGTCAAGACAGTCGGTAAGGTGAAATGTGTGCTGGGCAACTTGTAACCATAAGTGTTCAAATAGCGAATATCAGTCCCGAAGAGCGTGTGTTCGAGTGTTTCTTCCCGATTTTGATTAAGATTTGGTAAGGCGAATGATATGCATAGATATAATATTGGCGCCCGTTCTCAATATGCACGACGTAAAATAGCAGCTGATTTGATCAAGGAGAAGCGCCGAACCTCTCGCATGCAGTCGCCAGGGTCCTCTCCTGATTGGTTCTTTCCCCAGTTAGAACACCACGCGAACAGAAATTTTGAGCATTGCCAGAATGAAATGACCGAATTTTTCGCTGTAAAAGACTCAACAGATGTAAAGTGACATCAATGCGTATGGTCGTTTTGCAAGCTTTCGCCACAGAACGAAACTGGGCACGTTGTACACGTGATTCTAAAAGTAATATCAAGGTAAGAAACGGGGACAGTATAACAAAACAATAGCTTCATTTCGATCATGCGCATTTAAGCTCTCTAAGTCGACTTAGGTGCATCCGGACATTAGGCATATTGGCATTCTTCAATTCCCTCGGTCGTCGTTAATGCCCTCACGACATTGTTAAAATAGCAACAAAATCATG